>NW_026060871.1:0-31879 GCF_929443795.1 Astur gentilis | reverse complement strand
GGGATCTCTGCTTTCCCAGAGACTCAGCATGTCACGGTGCTCGCTCTCGGCAGAAGCTTTTTCTGAAAAGGCAAACTTACGGCTCCTTCTCCCACAGGGAAGGTGCCAGCCCTGAAAACTAATGCATTTTTTCACTATCCCTCTGCAGCCTATCCACAGGCACAACAGCTTTTGGGATCTCTGCTTTCCCAGAGACTCAGCATGTCACGGTGCTCGCTCTCGGCAGAAGCTTTTTTCTGAAAAGGCAAACTTACGGCTCCTTCTCCCACAGGGAAGGTGCCAGCCCTGAAAACTAATGCAGTTTTTCACTATCCCTCTGCAGCCTATCTACAGGCACAACAGCTTTGGGGATCTCTGCTTTCCCAGAGACTCAGCATGTCACGGTGCTCGCTCTCGGCAGAAGCTTTTTTCTGAAAAGGCAAACTTACGGCTCCTTCTCCCACAGGGAAGGTGCCAGCCCTGAAAACTAATGCAGTTTTTCACTATCCCTCTGCAGCCTATCCACAGGCACAACAGCTTTGGGGATCTCTGCTTTCCCAGAGACTCAGCATGTCACGGTGCTCGTTCTCGGCAGAAGCTTTTTTCTGAGAAGGCAAAAGTGTGGCTCCTTCTCCCACAAGGAAGGTGCTAGCCCTGAAAGATCTTGCTGGTATTCACTATCCCTCTGCAGCCTATCCACAGGCACAACAGCTTTGGGGATCTCTGCTTTCCCAGAGGACTCAGCATGTCACGGTGCTCGCTCTCGGCAGAAGCTTTTTTCTGAAAAGGCAAACTTACGGCTCCTTCTCCCACAGGGAAGGTGCCAGCCCTGAAAACTAATGCAGTTTTTCACTATCCCTCTGCAGCCTATCCACAGGCACAACAGCTTTGGGGATCTCTGCTTTCCCAGAGACTCAGCATGTCACGGTGCTCGCTCTCGGCAGAAGCTTTTTTCTGAAAAGGCAAACTTACGGCTCCTTCTCCCACAGGGAAGGTGCCAGCCCTGAAAACTAATGCAGTTTTTCACTATCCCTCTGCAGCCTATCCACAGGCACAACAGCTTTGGGGATCTCTGCTTTCCCAGAGACTCAGCATGTCACGGTGCTCGCTCTCGGCAGAAGCTTTTTTCTGAAAAGGCAAACTTACGGCTCCTTCTCCCACAGGGAAGGTGCCAGCCCTGAAAACTAATGCAGTTTTTCACTATCCCTCTGCAGCCTATCCACAGGCACAACAGCTTTGGGGATCTCTGCTTTCCCAGAGACTCAGCATGTCACGGTGCTCGCTCTCGGCAGAAGCTTTTTTCTGAAAAGGCAAACTTACGGCTCCTTCTCCCACAGGGAAGGTGCCAGCCCTGAAAACTATGCAGGTTTTCACTATCCCTCTGCAGCCTATCCACAGGCACAACAGCTTTGGGGATCTCTGCTTTCCCAGAGACTCAGCATGTCACGGTGCTCGCTCTCGGCAGAAGCTTTTTTCTGAAAAGGCAAAACTTACGGCTCCTTCTCCCCCAGGGAAGGTGCCAGCCCTGAAAACTATTGCAGTTTTTCACTATCCCTCTGCAGCCTATCCACAGGCACAACAGCTTTGGGGATCTCTGCTTTCCCAGAGAGCTCAGCATGTCACGGTGCTCGCTCTCGGCAGAAGCTTTTTTCTGAAAAGGCAAACTTACGGCTCCTTCTCCCACAGGGAAGGTGCCAGCCCTGAAAACTAATGCAGTTTTTCACTATCCCTCTGCAGCCTATCCACAGGCACAACAGCTTTGGGGATCTCTGCTTTCCCAGAGACTCAGCATGTCACGGTGCTCGCTCTCGGCAGAAGCTTTTTTCTGAAAAGGCAAACTTACGGCTCCTTCTCCCACAGGGAAGGTGCCAGCCCTGAAAACTAATGCAGTTTTTCACTATCCCTCTGCAGCCTATCCACAGGCACAACAGCTTTGGGGATCTCTGCTTTCCCAGAGACTCAGCATGTCACGGTGCTCGCTCTCGGCAGAAGCTTTTTTCTGAAAAGGCAAACTTACGGCTCCTTCTCCCACAGGGAAGGTGCCAGCCCTGAAAACTAATGCAGTTTTTCACTATCCCTCTGCAGCCTATCCACAGGCACAACAGCTTTGGGGATCTCTGCTTTCCCAGAGACTCAGCATGTCACGGTGCTCGTTCTCGGCAGAAGCTTTTTCTGAAAAGGCAAACTTACGGCTCCTTCTCCCACAGGGAAGGTGCCAGCCCTGAAAACTAATGCAGTTTTTCACTATCCCTCTGCAGCCTATCCACAGGCACAACAGCTTTGGGGATCTCTGCTTTCCCAGAGACTCAGCATGTCACGGTGCTCGCTCTCGGCAGAAGCTTTTTTCTGAAAAGGCAAACTTACGGCTCCTTCTCCCACAGGGAAGGTGCCAGCCCTGAAAACTAATGCAGTTTTTCACTATCCCTCTGCAGCCTATCCACAGGCACAACAGCTTTGGGGATCTCTGCTTTCCCAGAGACTCAGCATGTCACGGTGCTCGCTCTCGCAGAAGCTTTTTTCTGAAAAGGCAAACTTACGGCTCCTTCTCCCACAGGGAAGGTGCCAGCCCTGAAAACTAATGCAGTTTTTCACTATCCCTCTGCAGCCTATCCACAGGCACAACAGCTTTGGGGATCTCTGCTTTCCCAGAGACTCAGCATGTCACGGTGCTCGCTCTCGGCAGAAGCTTTTTTCTGAAAAGGCAAACTTACGGCTCCTTCTCCCACAGGGAAGGTGCCAGACCTGAAAACTAATGCAGTTTTTCACTATCCCTCTGCAGCCTATCCACAGGCACAACAGCTTTGGGGATCTCTGCTTTCCCAGAGACTCAGCATGTCACGGTGCTCGCTCTCGGCAGAAGCTTTTTTCTGAAAAGGCAAACTTACGGCTCCTTCTCCCACAGGGAAGGTGCCAGCCCTGAAAACTAATGCAGTTTTTCACTATCCCTCTGCAGCCTATCCACAGGCACAACAGCTTTGGGGATCTCTGCTTTCCCAGAGACTCAGCATGTCACGGTGCTCGCTCTCGGCAGAAGCTTTTTTCTGAAAAGGCAAACTTACGGCTCCTTCTCCCACAGGGAAGGTGCCAGCCCTGAAAACTAATGCAGTTTTTCACTATCCCTCTGCAGCCTATCCACAGGCACAACAGCTTTGGGGATCTCTGCTTTCCCAGAGACTCAGCATGTCACGGTGCTCACTCTCGCCAGAGCCTTTTTCTGAAAAGGCAAACTTACGGCTCCTTCTCCCACAAGGGAAGGTGCTAGCCCTGAAAGATCTTGCTGGTATTCACTATCCCTCTGCAGCCTATCCACAGGCACAACAGCTTTTGGGATCTCTGCTTTCCCAGAGACTCAGCATGTCACGGTGCTCGCTCTCGGCAGAAGCTTTTTTCTGAAAAGGCAAACTTACGGCTCCTTCTCCCACAGGGAAGGTGCCAGCCCTGAAAACTAATGCAGTTTTTCACTATCCCTCTGCAGCCTATCCACAGGCACAACAGCTTTGGGGATCTCTGCTTTCCCAGAGACTCAGCATGTCACGGTGCTCGCTCTCGGCAGAAGCTTTTTTCTGAAAAGGCAAACTTACGGCTCCTTCTCCCACAGGGAAGGTGCCAGCCCTGAAAACTAATGCAGTTTTTCACTATCCCTCTGCAGCCTATCCACAGGCACAACAGCTTTGGGGATCTCTGCTTTCCCAGAGACTCAGCATGTCACGGTGCTCGCTCTCGGCAGAAGCTTTTTTCTGAAAAGGCAAACTTACGGCTCCTTCTCCCACAGGGAAGGTGCCAGCCCTGAAAACTAATGCAGTTTTTCACTATCCCTCTGCAGCCTATCCACAGGCACAACAGCTTTTGGGATCTCTGCTTTCCCAGAGACTCAGCATGTCACGGTGCTCGCTCTCGGCAGAAGCTTTTTTCTGAAAAGGCAAACTTACGGCTCCTTCTCCCACAGGGAAGGTGCCAGCCCTGAAAACTAATGCAGTTTTTCACTATCCCTCTGCAGCCTATCCACAGGCACAACAGCTTTGGGGATCTCTGCTTTCCCAGAGACTCAGCATGTCACGGTGCTCGTTCTCGGCAGAAGCTTTTTCTGAGAAGGCAAACTTACGGCTCCTTCTCCCACAAGGAAGGTGCTAGCCCTGAAAGATCTTGCTGGTATTCACTATCCCTCTGCAGCCTATCCACAGGCACAACAGCTTTGGGGATCTCTGCTTTCCCAGAGACTCAGCATGTCACGGTGCTCGCTCTCGGCAGAAGCTTTTTTCTGAAAAGGCAAACTTACGGCTCCTTCTCCCACAGGGAAGGTGCCAGCCCTGAAAACTAATGCAGTTTTTCACTATCCCTCTGCAGCCTATCCACAGGCACAACAGCTTTGGGGATCTCTGCTTTCCCAGAGACTCAGCATGTCACGGTGCTCGCTCTCGGCAGAAGCTTTTTTCTGAAAAGGCAAACTTACGGCTCCTTCTCCCACAGGGAAGGTGCCAGCCCTGAAAACTAATGCAGTTTTTCACTATCCCTCTGCAGCCTATCCACAGGCACAACAGCTTTGGGGATCTCTGCTTTCCCAGAGACTCAGCATGTCACGGTGCTCGCTCTCGGCAGAAGCTTTTTTCTGAAAAGGCAAACTTACGGCTCCTTCTCCCACAGGGAAGGTGCCAGCCCTGAAAACTAATGCAGTTTTTCACTATCCCTCTGCAGCCTATCCACAGGCACAACAGCTTTGGGGATCTCTGCTTTCCCAGAGACTCAGCATGTCACGGTGCTCGCTCTCGGCAGAAGCTTTTTTCTGAAAAGGCAAACTTACGGCTCCTTCTCCCACAGGGAAGGTGCCAGCCCTGAAAACTAATGCAGTTTTTCACTATCCCCCTGCAGCCTATCCACAGGCACAACAGCTTTGGGGATCTCTGCTTTCCCAGAGACTCAGCATGTCACGGTGCTCGCTCTCGGCAGAAGCTTTTTTCTGAAAAAGAAAACTTTCGGCTCCTTCTCCCTCAGGGAAGGTGCTAGCCCTGAAAACTAATGCAGTTTTTCACTATCCCTCTGCAGCCTATCCACAGGCACAACAGCTTTGGGGATCTCTGCTTTCCCAGAGACTCAGCATGTCACGGTGCTCGTTCTCGGCAGAAGCTTTTTCTGAGAAGGCAAAAGTGTGGCTCCTTCTCCCACAAGGAAGGTGCTAGCCCTGAAAGATCTTGCTGGTATTCACTATCCCTCTGCAGCCTATCCACAGGCACAACAGCTTTTGGGATCTCTGCTTTCCCAGAGACTCAGCATGTCACGGTGCTCGCTCTCGGCAGAAGCTTTTTTCTGAAAAGGCAAACTTATGGCTCCTTCTCCCACAGGGAAGGTGCCAGCCCTGAAAACTAATGCAGTTTTTCACTATCCCTCTGCAGCCTATCCACAGGCACAACAGCTTTTGGGATCTCTGCTTTCCCAGAGACTCAGCATGTCACGGTGCTCGCTCTCGGCAGAAGCTTTTTTCTGAAAAGGCAAACTTACGGCTCCTTCTCCCACAGGGAAGGTGCCAGCCCTGAAAACTAATGCAGTTTTTCACTATCCCTCTGCAGCCTATCCACAGGCACAACAGCTTTGGGGATCTCTGCTTTCCCAGAGACTCAGCATGTCACGGTGCTCGCTCTCGGCAGAAGCTTTTTTCTGAGAAGGCAAAAGTGTGGCTCCTTCTCCCACAAGGAAGGTGCTAGCCCTGAAAGATCTTGCTGGTATTCACTATCCCTCTGCAGCCTATCCACAGGCACAACAGCTTTGGGGATCTCTGCTTTCCCAGAGACTCAGCATGTCACGGTGCTCGCTCTCGGCAGAAGCTTTTTTCTGAAAAGGCAAACTTATGGCTCCTTCTCCCACAGGGAAGGTGCCAGCCCTGAAAACTAATGCAGTTTTTCACTATCCCTCTGCAGCCTATCCACAGGCACAACAGCTTTGGGGATCTCTGCTTTCCCAGAGACTCAGCATGTCACGGTGCTCGCTCTCGGCAGAAGCTTTTTTCTGAAAAGGCAAACTTACGGCTCCTTCTCCCACAGGGAAGGTGCCAGCCCTGAAAACTAATGCAGTTTTTCACTATCCCTCTGCAGCCTATCCACAGGCACAACAGCTTTGGGGATCTCTGCTTTCCCAGAGACTCAGCATGTCACGGTGCTCGCTCTCGGCAGAAGCTTTTTTCTGAAAAGGCAAACTTACGGCTCCTTCTCCCACAGGGAAGGTGCCAGCCCTGAAAACTAATGCAGTTTTTCACTATCCCTCTGCAGCCTATCCACAGGCACAACAGCTTTGGGGATCTCTGCTTTCCCAGAGACTCAGCATGTCACGGTGCTCGCTCTCGGCAGAAGCTTTTTTCTGAAAAGGCAAACTTACGGCTCCTTCTCCCACAGGGAAGGTGCCAGCCCTGAAAACTAATGCAGTTTTTCACTATCCCTCTGCAGCCTATCCACAGGCACAACAGCTTTGGGGATCTCTGCTTTCCCAGAGACTCAGCATGTCACGGTGCTCGCTCTCGGCAGAAGCTTTTTTCTGAAAAGGCAAACTTACGGCTCCTTCTCCCACAGGGAAGGTGCCAGCCCTGAAAACTAATGCAGTTTTTCACTATCCCTCTGCAGCCTATCCACAGGCACAACAGCTTTGGGGATCTCTGCTTTCCCAGAGACTCAGCATGTCACGGTGCTCGCTCTCGGCAGAAGCTTTTTTCTGAAAAGGCAAACTTACGGCTCCTTCTCCCACAGGGAAGGTGCCAGCCCTGAAAACTAATGCAGTTTTTCACTATCCCTCTGCAGCCTATCCACAGGCACAACAGCTTTGGGGATCTCTGCTTTCCAGAGACTCAGCATGTCACGGTGCTCACTCTCGCCAGAGCCTTTTTCTGAAAGGGCAAACTTACGGCTCCTTCTCCCACAAGGAAGGTGCCAGCCCTGAAAACTAATGCAGTTTTTCACTATCCCTCTGCAGCCTATCCACAGGCACAACAGCTTTTGGGATCTCTGCTTTCCCAGAGACTCAGCATGTCACGGTGCTCGCTCTCGGCAGAAGCTTTTTTCTGAAAAGGCAAACTTACGGCTCCTTCTCCCACAGGGAAGGTGCCAGCCCTGAAAACTAATGCAGTTTTTCACTATCCCTCTGCAGCCTATCCACAGGCACAACAGCTTTGGGGATCTCTGCTTTCCCAGAGACTCAGCATGTCACGGTGCTCGCTCTCGGCAGAAGCTTTTTTCTGAAAAGGCAAACTTACGGCTCCTTCTCCCACAGGGAAGGTGCCAGCCCTGAAAACTAATGCAGTTTTTCACTATCCCTCTGCAGCCTATCCACAGGCACAACAGCTTTGGGGATCTCTGCTTTCCCAGAGACTCAGCATGTCACGGTGCTCGCTCTCGGCAGAAGCTTTTTTCTGAAAAGGCAAACTTACGGCTCCTTCTCCCACAGGGAAGGTGCCAGCCCTGAAAACTAATGCAGTTTTTCACTATCCCTCTGCAGCCTATCCACAGGCACAACAGCTTTGGGGATCTCTGCTTTCCCAGAGACTCAGCATGTCACGGTGCTCGCTCTCGGCAGAAGCTTTTTTCTGAAAAGGCAAACTTACGGCTCCTTCTCCCACAGGGAAGGTGCCAGCCCTGAAAACTAATGCAGTCTTTTCACTATCCCTCTGCAGCCTATCCACAGGCACAACAGCTTTGGGGATCTCTGCTTTCCCAGAGACTCAGCATGTCACGGTGCTCGCTCTCGGCAGAAGCTTTTTTCTGAAAAGGCAAACTTACGGCTCCTTCTCCCACAGGGAAGGTGCCAGCCCTGAAAACTAATGCAGTTTTTCACTATCCCTCTGCAGCCTATCCACAGGCACAACAGCTTTGGGGATCTCTGCTTTCCCAGAGACTCAGCATGTCACGGTGCTCGCTCTCGGCAGAAGCTTTTTTCTGAAAAGGCAAACTTACGGCTCCTTCTCCCACAGGGAAGGTGCCAGCCCTGAAAACTAATGCAGTTTTTCACTATCCCCCTGCAGCCTATCCACAGGCACAACAGCTTTGGGGATCTCTGCTTTCCCAGAGACTCAGCATGTCACGGTGCTCGCTCTCGGCAGAAGCTTTTTTCTGAAAAAGAAAACTTTCGGCTCCTTCTCCCTCAGGGAAGGTGCTAGCCCTGAAAACTAATGCAGTTTTTCACTATCCCTCTGCAGCCTATCCACAGGCACAACAGCTTTGGGGATCTCTGCTTTCCCAGAGACTCAGCATGTCACGGTGCTCGTTCTCGGCAGAAGCTTTTTCTGAGAAGGCAAAAGTGTGGCTCCTTCTCCCACAAGGAAGGTGCTAGCCCTGAAAGATCTTGCTGGTATTCACTATCCCTCTGCAGCCTATCCACAGGCACAACAGCTTTTGGGATCTCTGCTTTCCCAGAGACTCAGCATGTCACGGTGCTCGCTCTCGGCAGAAGCTTTTTTCTGAAAAGGCAAACTTATGGCTCCTTCTCCCACAGGGAAGGTGCCAGCCCTGAAAACTAATGCAGTTTTTCACTATCCCTCTGCAGCCTATCCACAGGCACAACAGCTTTTGGGATCTCTGCTTTCCCAGAGACTCAGCATGTCACGGTGCTCGCTCTCGGCAGAAGCTTTTTTCTGAAAAGGCAAACTTACGGCTCCTTCTCCCACAGGGAAGGTGCCAGCCCTGAAAACTAATGCAGTTTTTCACTATCCCTCTGCAGCCTATCCACAGGCACAACAGCTTTGGGGATCTCTGCTTTCCCAGAGACTCAGCATGTCACGGTGCTCGCTCTCGGCAGAAGCTTTTTTCTGAGAAGGCAAAAGTGTGGCTCCTTCTCCCACAAGGAAGGTGCTAGCCCTGAAAGATCTTGCTGGTATTCACTATCCCTCTGCAGCCTATCCACAGGCACAACAGCTTTGGGGATCTCTGCTTTCCCAGAGACTCAGCATGTCACGGTGCTCGCTCTCGGCAGAAGCTTTTTTCTGAAAAGGCAAACTTATGGCTCCTTCTCCCACAGGGAAGGTGCCAGCCCTGAAAACTAATGCAGTTTTTCACTATCCCTCTGCAGCCTATCCACAGGCACAACAGCTTTGGGGATCTCTGCTTTCCCAGAGACTCAGCATGTCACGGTGCTCGCTCTCGGCAGAAGCTTTTTTCTGAAAAGGCAAACTTACGGCTCCTTCTCCCACAGGGAAGGTGCCAGCCCTGAAAACTAATGCAGTTTTTCACTATCCCTCTGCAGCCTATCCACAGGCACAACAGCTTTGGGGATCTCTGCTTTCCCAGAGACTCAGCATGTCACGGTGCTCGCTCTCGGCAGAAGCTTTTTTCTGAAAAGGCAAACTTACGGCTCCTTCTCCCACAGGGAAGGTGCCAGCCCTGAAAACTAATGCAGTTTTTCACTATCCCTCTGCAGCCTATCCACAGGCACAACAGCTTTGGGGATCTCTGCTTTCCCAGAGACTCAGCATGTCACGGTGCTCGCTCTCGGCAGAAGCTTTTTTCTGAAAAGGCAAACTTACGGCTCCTTCTCCCACAGGGAAGGTGCCAGCCCTGAAAACTAATGCAGTTTTTCACTATCCCTCTGCAGCCTATCCACAGGCACAACAGCTTTGGGGATCTCTGCTTTCCCAGAGACTCAGCATGTCACGGTGCTCGCTCTCGGCAGAAGCTTTTTTCTGAAAAGGCAAACTTACGGCTCCTTCTCCCACAGGGAAGGTGCCAGCCCTGAAAACTAATGCAGTTTTTCACTATCCCTCTGCAGCCTATCCACAGGCACAACAGCTTTGGGGATCTCTGCTTTCCCAGAGACTCAGCATGTCACGGTGCTCGCTCTCGGCAGAAGCTTTTTTCTGAAAAGGCAAACTTACGGCTCCTTCTCCCACAGGGAAGGTGCCAGCCCTGAAAACTAATGCAGTTTTTCACTATCCCCCTGCAGCCTATCCACAGGCACAACAGCTTTGGGGATCTCTGCTTTCCCAGAGACTCAGCATGTCACGGTGCTCGCTCTCGGCAGAAGCTTTTTTCTGAAAAAGAAAACTTTCGGCTCCTTCTCCCTCAGGGAAGGTGCTAGCCCTGAAAACTAATGCAGTTTTTCACTATCCCTCTGCAGCCTATCCACAGGCACAACAGCTTTGGGGATCTCTGCTTTCCCAGAGACTCAGCATGTCACGGTGCTCGTTCTCGGCAGAAGCTTTTTCTGAGAAGGCAAAAGTGTGGCTCCTTCTCCCACAAGGAAGGTGCTAGCCCTGAAAGATCTTGCTGGTATTCACTATCCCTCTGCAGCCTATCCACAGGCACAACAGCTTTTGGGATCTCTGCTTTCCCAGAGACTCAGCATGTCACGGTGCTCGCTCTCGGCAGAAGCTTTTTTCTGAAAAGGCAAACTTATGGCTCCTTCTCCCACAGGGAAGGTGCCAGCCCTGAAAACTAATGCAGTTTTTCACTATCCCTCTGCAGCCTATCCACAGGCACAACAGCTTTTGGGATCTCTGCTTTCCCAGAGACTCAGCATGTCACGGTGCTCGCTCTCGGCAGAAGCTTTTTTCTGAAAAGGCAAACTTACGGCTCCTTCTCCCACAGGGAAGGTGCCAGCCCTGAAAACTAATGCAGTTTTTCACTATCCCTCTGCAGCCTATCCACAGGCACAACAGCTTTGGGGATCTCTGCTTTCCCAGAGACTCAGCATGTCACGGTGCTCGCTCTCGGCAGAAGCTTTTTTCTGAGAAGGCAAAAGTGTGGCTCCTTCTCCCACAAGGAAGGTGCTAGCCCTGAAAGATCTTGCTGGTATTCACTATCCCTCTGCAGCCTATCCACAGGCACAACAGCTTTGGGGATCTCTGCTTTCCCAGAGACTCAGCATGTCACGGTGCTCGCTCTCGGCAGAAGCTTTTTTCTGAAAAGGCAAACTTATGGCTCCTTCTCCCACAGGGAAGGTGCCAGCCCTGAAAACTAATGCAGTTTTTCACTATCCCTCTGCAGCCTATCCACAGGCACAACAGCTTTGGGGATCTCTGCTTTCCCAGAGACTCAGCATGTCACGGTGCTCGCTCTCGGCAGAAGCTTTTTTCTGAAAAGGCAAACTTACGGCTCCTTCTCCCACAGGGAAGGTGCCAGCCCTGAAAACTAATGCAGTTTTTCACTATCCCTCTGCAGCCTATCCACAGGCACAACAGCTTTGGGGATCTCTGCTTTCCCAGAGACTCAGCATGTCACGGTGCTCGCTCTCGGCAGAAGCTTTTTTCTGAAAAGGCAAACTTACGGCTCCTTCTCCCACAGGGAAGGTGCCAGCCCTGAAAACTAATGCAGTTTTTCACTATCCCTCTGCAGCCTATCCACAGGCACAACAGCTTTGGGGATCTCTGCTTTCCCAGAGACTCAGCATGTCACGGTGCTCGCTCTCGGCAGAAGCTTTTTTCTGAAAAGGCAAACTTACGGCTCCTTCTCCCACAGGGAAGGTGCCAGCCCTGAAAACTAATGCAGTTTTTCACTATCCCTCTGCAGCCTATCCACAGGCACAACAGCTTTGGGGATCTCTGCTTTCCCAGAGACTCAGCATGTCACGGTGCTCGCTCTCGGCAGAAGCTTTTTTCTGAAAAGGCAAACTTACGGCTCCTTCTCCCACAGGGAAGGTGCCAGCCCTGAAAACTAATGCAGTTTTTCACTATCCCTCTGCAGCCTATCCACAGGCACAACAGCTTTGGGGATCTCTGCTTTCCCAGAGACTCAGCATGTCACGGTGCTCGCTCTCGGCAGAAGCTTTTTTCTGAAAAGGCAAACTTACGGCTCCTTCTCCCACAGGGAAGGTGCCAGCCCTGAAAACTAATGCAGTTTTTCACTATCCCTCTGCAGCCTATCCACAGGCACAACAGCTTTGGGGATCTCTGCTTTCCCAGAGACTCAGCATGTCACGGTGCTCACTCTCGCCAGAGCCTTTTTCTGAAAGGACAAAACTTACGGCTCCTTCTCCCACAAGGAAGGTGCCAGCCCTGAAAACTAATGCAGTTTTTCACTATCCCTCTGCAGCCTATCCACAGGCACAACAGCTTTTGGGATCTCTGCTTTCCCAGAGACTCAGCATGTCACGGTGCTCGCTCTCGGCAGAAGCTTTTTTCTGAAAAGGCAAACTTACGGCTCCTTCTCCCACAGGGAAGGTGCCAGCCCTGAAAACTAATGCAGTTTTTCACTATCCCTCTGCAGCCTATCCACAGGCACAACAGCTTTGGGGATCTCTGCTTTCCCAGAGACTCAGCATGTCACGGTGCTCGCTCTCGGCAGAAGCTTTTTTCTGAAAAGGCAAACTTACGGCTCCTTCTCCCACAGGGAAGGTGCCAGCCCTGAAAACTAATGCAGTTTTTCACTATCCCTCTGCAGCCTATCCACAGGCACAACAGCTTTGGGGATCTCTGCTTTCCCAGAGACTCAGCATGTCACGGTGCTCGCTCTCGGCAGAAGCTTTTTTCTGAAAAGGCAAACTTACGGCTCCTTCTCCCACAGGGAAGGTGCCAGCCCTGAAAACTAATGCATTTTTTCACTATCCCTCTGCAGCCTATCCACAGGCACAACAGCTTTTGGGATCTCTGCTTTCCCAGAGACTCAGCATGTCACGGTGCTCGCTCTCGGCAGAAGCTTTTTTCTGAAAAGGCAAACTTACGGCTCCTTCTCCCACAGGGAAGGTGCCAGCCCTGAAAACTAATGCAGTTTTTCACTATCCCTCTGCAGCCTATCCACAGGCACAACAGCTTTGGGGATCTCTGCTTTCCCAGAGACTCAGCATGTCACGGTGCTCGCTCTCGGCAGAAGCTTTTTTCTGAAAAGGCAAACTTACGGCTCCTTCTCCCACAGGGAAGGTGCCAGCCCTGAAAACTAATGCATTTTTTCACTATCCCTCTGCAGCCTATCCACAGGCACAACAGCTTTTGGGATCTCTGCTTTCCCAGAGACTCAGCATGTCACGGTGCTCGCTCTCGGCAGAAGCTTTTTTCTGAAAAGGCAAACTTACGGCTCCTTCTCCCACAGGGAAGGTGCCAGCCCTGAAAACTAATGCAGTTTTTCACTATCCCTCTGCAGCCTATCCACAGGCACAACAGCTTTGGGGATCTCTGCTTTCCCAGAGACTCAGCATGTCACGGTGCTCGCTCTCGGCAGAAGCTTTTTTCTGAAAAGGCAAACTTACGGCTCCTTCTCCCACAGGGAAGGTGCCAGCCCTGAAAACTAATGCAGTTTTTCACTATCCCTCTGCAGCCTATCCACAGGCACAACAGCTTTGGGGATCTCTGCTTTCCCAGAGACTCAGCATGTCACGGTGCTCGCTCTCGGCAGAAGCTTTTTTCTGAAAAGGCAAACTTACGGCTCCTTCTCCCACAGGGAAGGTGCCAGCCCTGAAAACTAATGCATTTTTTCACTATCCCTCTGCAGCCTATCCACAGGCACAACAGCTTTTGGGATCTCTGCTTTCCCAGAGACTCAGCATGTCACGGTGCTCGCTCTCGGCAGAAGCTTTTTTCTGAAAAGGCAAACTTACGGCTCCTTCTCCCACAGGGAAGGTGCCAGCCCTGAAAACTAATGCAGTTTTTCACTATCCCTCTGCAGCCTATCCACAGGCACAACAGCTTTGGGGATCTCTGCTTTCCCAGAGACTCAGCATGTCACGGTGCTCGCTCTCGGCAGAAGCTTTTTTCTGAAAAGGCAAACTTACGGCTCCTTCTCCCACAGGGAAGGTGCCAGCCCTGAAAACTAATGCATTTTTTCACTATCCCTCTGCAGCCTATCCACAGGCACAACAGCTTTTGGGATCTCTGCTTTCCCAGAGACTCAGCATGTCACGGTGCTCGCTCTCGGCAGAAGCTTTTTTCTGAAAAGGCAAACTTACGGCTCCTTCTCCCACAGGGAAGGTGCCAGCCCTGAAAACTAATGCAGTTTTTCACTATCCCTCTGCAGCCTATCTACAGGCACAACAGCTTTGGGGATCTCTGCTTTCCCAGAGACTCAGCATGTCACGGTGCTCGCTCTCGGCAGAAGCTTTTTTCTGAAAAGGCAAACTTACGGCTCCTTCTCCCACAGGGAAGGTGCCAGCCCTGAAAACTAATGCAGTTTTTCACTATCCCTCTGCAGCCTATCCACAGGCACAACAGCTTTGGGGATCTCTGCTTTCCCAGAGACTCAGCATGTCACGGTGCTCGTTCTCGGCAGAAGCTTTTTCTGAGAAGGCAAAAGTGTGGCTCCTTCTCCCACAAGGAAGGTGCTAGCCCTGAAAGATCTTGCTGGTATTCACTATCCCTCTGCAGCCTATCCACAGGCACAACAGCTTTGGGGATCTCTGCTTTCCCAGAGACTCAGCATGTCACGGTGCTCGCTCTCGGCAGAAGCTTTTTTCTGAAAAGGCAAACTTACGGCTCCTTCTCCCACAGGGAAGGTGCCAGCCCTGAAAACTAATGCAGTTTTTCACTATCCCTCTGCAGCCTATCCACAGGCACAACAGCTTTGGGGATCTCTGCTTTCCCAGAGACTCAGCATGTCACGGTGCTCGCTCTCGGCAGAAGCTTTTTTCTGAAAAGGCAAACTTACGGCTCCTTCTCCCACAGGGAAGGTGCCAGCCCTGAAAACTAATGCAGTTTTTCACTATCCCTCTGCAGCCTATCCACAGGCACAACAGCTTTTGGGATCTCTGCTTTCCCAGAGACTCAGCATGTCACGGTGCTCGCTCTCGGCAGAAGCTTTTTTCTGAAAAGGCAAACTTACGGCTCCTTCTCCCACAGGGAAGGTGCCAGCCCTGAAAACTAATGCAGTTTTTCACTATCCCTCTGCAGCCTATCCACAGGCACAACAGCTTTGGGGATCTCTGCTTTCCCAGAGACTCAGCATGTCACGGTGCTCGCTCTCGGCAGAAGCTTTTTTCTGAAAAGGCAAACTTACGGCTCCTTCTCCCACAGGGAAGGTGCCAGCCCTGAAAACTAATGCAGTTTTTCACTATCCCTCTGCAGCCTATCCACAGGCACAACAGCTTTGGGGATCTCTGCTTTCCCAGAGACTCAGCATGTCACGGTGCTCGTTCTCGGCAGAAGCTTTTTCTGAGAAGGCAAAAGTGTGGCTCCTTCTCCCACAAGGAAGGTGCTAGCCCTGAAAGATCTTGCTGGTATTCACTATCCCTCTGCAGCCTATCCACAGGCACAACAGCTTTGGGGATCTCTGCTTTCCCAGAGACTCAGCATGTCACGGTGCTCGCTCTCGGCAGAAGCTTTTTTCTGAAAAGGCAAACTTACGGCTCCTTCTCCCACAGGGAAGGTGCCAGCCCTGAAAACTAATGCAGTTTTTCACTATCCCTCTGCAGCCTATCCACAGGCACAACAGCTTTGGGGATCTCTGCTTTCCCAGAGACTCAGCATGTCACGGTGCTCGCTCTCGGCAGAAGCTTTTTTCTGAAAAGGCAAACTTACGGCTCCTTCTCCCACAGGGAAGGTGCCAGCCCTGAAAACTAATGCAGTTTTTCACTATCCCTCTGCAGCCTATCCACAGGCACAACAGCTTTGGGGATCTCTGCTTTCCCAGAGACTCAGCATGTCACGGTGCTCGCTCTCGGCAGAAGCTTTTTTCTGAAAAGGCAAACTTACGGCTCCTTCTCCCACAGGGAAGGTGCCAGCCCTGAAAACTAATGCATTTTTTCACTATCCCTCTGCAGCCTATCCACAGGCACAACAGCTTTTGGGATCTCTGCTTTCCCAGAGACTCAGCATGTCACGGTGCTCGCTCTCGGCAGAAGCTTTTTTCTGAAAAGGCAAACTTACGGCTCCTTCTCCCACAGGGAAGGTGCCAGCCCTGAAAACTAATGCAGTTTTTCACTATCCCTCTGCAGCCTATCCACAGGCACAACAGCTTTGGGGATCTCTGCTTTCCCAGAGACTCAGCATGTCACGGTGCTCGCTCTCGGCAGAAGCTTTTTTCTGAAAAGGCAAACTTACGGCTCCTTCTCCCACAGGGAAGGTGCCAGCCCTGAAAACTAATGCAGTTTTTCACTATCCCTCTGCAGCCTATCCACAGGCACAACAGCTTTGGGGATCTCTGCTTTCCCAGAGACTCAGCATGTCACGGTGCTCGCTCTCGGCAGAAGCTTTTTTCTGAAAAGGCAAACTTACGGCTCCTTCTCCCACAGGGAAGGTGCCAGCCCTGAAAACTAATGCAGTTTTTCACTATCCCTCTGCAGCCTATCCACAGGCACAACAGCTTTGGGGATCTCTGCTTTCCCAGAGACTCAGCATGTCACGGTGCTCGCTCTCGGCAGAAGCTTTTTTCTGAAAAGGCAAACTTACGGCTCCTTCTCCCACAGGGAAGGTGCCAGCCCTGAAAACTAATGCAGTTTTTCACTATCCCTCTGCAGCCTATCCACAGGCACAACAGCTTTTGGGATCTCTGCTTTCCCAGAGACTCAGCATGTCACGGTGCTCGCTCTCGGCAGAAGCTTTTTTCTGAAAAGGCAAACTTATGGCTCCTTCTCCCACAGGGAAGGTGCCAGCCCTGAAAACTAATGCAGTTTTTCACTATCCCTCTGCAGCCTATCCACAGGCACAACAGCTTTGGGGATCTCTGCTTTCCCAGAGACTCAGCATGTCACGGTGCTCGCTCTCGGCAGAAGCTTTTTTCTGAAAAGGCAAACTTACGGCTCCTTCTCCCAGAGGGAAGGTGCCAGCCCTGAAAACTAATGCAGTTTTTCACTATCCCCCTGCAGCCTATCCACAGGCACAACAGCTTTGGGGATCTCTGCTTTCCCAGACACTCAGCATGTCACGGTGCTCGCTCTCGGCAGAAGCTTTTTTCTGAAAAAGAAAACTTTCGGCTCCTTCTCCCTCAGGGAAGGTGCTAGCCCTGAAAACTAATGCAGTTTTTCACTATCCCTCTGCAGCCTATCCACAGGCACAACAGCTTTGGGGATCTCTGCTTTCCCAGAGACTCAGCATGTCACGGTGCTCGTTCTCGGCAGAAGCTTTTTCTGAGAAGGCAAAAGTGTGGCTCCTTCTCCCACAAGGAAGGTGCTAGCCCTGAAAGATCTTGCTGGTATTCACTATCCCTCTGCAGCCTATCCACAGGCACAACAGCTTTTGGGATCTCTGCTTTCCCAGAGACTCAGCATGTCACGGTGCTCGCTCTCGGCAGAAGCTTTTTTCTGAAAAGGCAAACTTATGGCTCCTTCTCCCACAGGGAAGGTGCCAGCCCTGAAAACAAAAGCAGTTTTTCACTATCCCTCTGCAGCCTATCCACAGGCACAACAGCTTTGGGGATCTCTGCTTTCCCAGAGACTCAGCATGTCACGGTGCTCGCTCTCGGCAGAAGCTTTTTTCTGAAAAGGCAAACTTACGGCTCCTTCTCCCACAGGGAAGGTGCCAGCCCTGAAAACTAATGCAGTTTTTCACTATCCCTCTGCAGCCTATCCACAGGCACAACAGCTTTGGGGATCTCTGCTTTCCCAGAGACTCAGCATGTCACGGTGCTCGCTCTCGGCAGAAGCTTTTTTCTGAAAAGGCAAACTTACGGCTCCTTCTCCCACAGGGAAGGTGCCAGCCCTGAAAACTAATGCAGTTTTTCACTATCCCTCTGCAGCCTATCCACAGGCACAACAGCTTTGGGGATCTCTGCTTTCCCAGAGACTCAGCATGTCACGGTGCTCGCTCTCGGCAGAAGCTTTTTTCTGAAAAGGCAAACTTACGGCTCCTTCTCCCACAGGGAAGGTGCCAGCCCTGAAAACTAATGCAGTTTTTCACTATCCCTCTGCAGCCTATCCACAGGCACAACAGCTTTGGGGATCTCTGCTTTCCCAGAGACTCAGCATGTCACGGTGCTCGTTCTCGGCAGAAGCTTTTTCTGAGAAGGCAAAAGTGTGGCTCCTTCTCCCACAAGGAAGGTGCTAGCCCTGAAAGATCTTGCTGGTATTCACTATCCCTCTGCAGCCTATCCACAGGCACAACAGCTTTGGGGATCTCTGCTTTCCCAGAGACTCAGCATGTCACGGTGCTCGCTCTCGGCAGAAGCTTTTTTCTGAAAAGGCAAACTTACGGCTCCTTCTCCCACAGGGAAGGTGCCAGCCCTGAAAACTAATGCAGTTTTTCACTATCCCTCTGCAGCCTATCCACAGGCACAACAGCTTTGGGGATCTCTGCTTTCCCAGAGACTCAGCATGTCACGGTGCTCGCTCTCGGCAGAAGCTTTTTTCTGAAAAGGCAAACTTACGGCTCCTTCTCCCAGAGGGAAGGTGCCAGCCCTGAAAACTAATGCAGTTTTTCACTATCCCTCTGCAGCCTATCCACAGGCACAACAGCTTTGGGGATCTCTGCTTTCCCAGAGACTCAGCATGTCACGGTGCTCGCTCTCGGCAGAAGCTTTTTTCTGAAAAAGAAAACTTTCGGCTCCTTCTCCCTCAGGGAAGGTGCTAGCCCTGAAAACTAATGCAGTTTTTCACTATCCCTCTGCAGCCTATCCACAGGCACAACAGCTTTGGGGATCTCTGCTTTCCCAGAGACTCAGCATGTCACGGTGCTCGTTCTCGGCAGAAGCTTTTTCTGAGAAGGCAAAAGTGTGGCTCCTTCTCCCACAAGGAAGGTGCTAGCCCTGAAAGATCTTGCTGGTATTCACTATCCCTCTGCAGCCTATCCATAGGCACAACAGCTTTTGGGATCTCTGCTTTCCCAGAGACTCAGCATGTCACGGTGCTCGCTCTCGGCAGAAGCTTTTTTCTGAAAAGGCAAACTTACGGCTCCTTCTCCCACAGGGAAGGTGCCAGCCCTGAAAACTAATGCAGTTTTTCACTATCCCTCTGCAGCCTATCCACAGGCACAACAGCTTTTGGGATCTCTGCTTTCCCAGAGACTCAGCATGTCACGGTGCTCGCTCTCGGCAGAAGCTTTTTTCTGAAAAGGCAAACTTACGGCTCCTTCTCCCACAGGGAAGGTGCCAGCCCTGAAAACTAATGCAGTTTTTCACTATCCCTCTGCAGCCTATCCACAGGCACAACAGCTTTGGGGATCTCTGCTTTCCCAGAGACTCAGCATGTCACGGTGCTCGCTCTCGGCAGAAGCTTTTTTCTGAAAAGGCAAACTTACGGCTCCTTCTCCCACAGGGAAGGTGCCAGCCCTGAAAACTAATGCATTTTTTCACTATCCCTCTGCAGCCTATCCACAGGCACAACAGCTTTTGGGATCTCTGCTTTCCCAGAGACTCAGCATGTCACGGTGCTCGCTCTCGGCAGAAGCTTTTTTCTGAAAAGGCAAACTTACGGCTCCTTCTCCCACAGGGAAGGTGCCAGCCCTGAAAACTAATGCATTTTTTCACTATCCCTCTGCAGCCTATCCACAGGCACAACAGCTTTGGGGATCTCTGCTTTCCCAGAGACTCAGCATGTCACGGTGCTCGCTCTCGGCAGAAGCTTTTTTCTGAAAAGGCAAACTTACGGCTCCTTCTCCCACTGGGAAGGTGCCAGCCCTGAAAACTAATGCAGTTTTTCACTATCCCTCTGCAGCCTATCCACAGGCACAACAGCTTTGGGGATCTCTGCTTTCCCAGAGACTCAGCATGTCACGGTGCTCGCTCTCGGCAGAAGCTTTTTTCTGAAAAGGCAAACTTACGGCTCCTTCTCCCACAGGGAAGGTGCCAGCCCTGAAAACTAATGCAGTTTTTCACTATCCCTCTGCAGCCTATCCACAGGCACAACAGCTTTGGGGATCTCTGCTTTCCCAGAGACTCAGCATGTCACGGTGCTCGTTCTCGGCAGAAGCTTTTTCTGAGAAGGCAAAAGTGTGGCTCCTTCTCCCACAAGGAAGGTGCTAGCCCTGAAAGATCTTGCTGGTATTCACTATCCCTCTGCAGCCTATCCACAGGCACAACAGCTTTGGGGATCTCTGCTTTCCCAGAGACTCAGCATGTCACGGTGCTCGCTCTCGGCAGAAGCTTTTTTCTGAAAAGGCAAACTTACGGCTCCTTCTCCCACAGGGAAGGTGCCAGCCCTGAAAACTAATGCAGTTTTTCACTATCCCTCTGCAGCCTATCCACAGGCACAACAGCTTTTGGGATCTCTGCTTTCCCAGAGACTCAGCATGTCACGGTGCTCGCTCTCGGCAGAAGCTTTTTTCTGAAAAGGCAAACTTACGGCTCCTTCTCCCAGAGGGAAGGTGCCAGCCCTGAAAACTAATGCAGTTTTTCACTATCCCTCTGCAGCCTATCCACAGGCACAACAGCTTTGGGGATCTCTGCTTTCCCAGAGACTCAGCATGTCACGGTGCTCGCTCTCGGCAGAAGCTTTTTTCTGAAAAAGAAAACTTTCGGCTCCTTCTCCCTCAGGGAAGGTGCTAGCCCTGAAAACTAATGCAGTTTTTCACTATCCCTCTGCAGCCTATCCACAGGCACAACAGCTTTGGGGATCTCTGCTTTCCCAGAGACTCAGCATGTCACGGTGCTCGTTCTCGGCAGAAGCTTTTTCTGAGAAGGCAAAAGTGTGGCTCCTTCTCCCACAAGGAAGGTGCTAGCCCTGAAAGATCTTGCTGGTATTCACTATCCCTCTGCAGCCTATCCACAGGCACAACAGCTTTTGGGATCTCTGCTTTCCCAGAGACTCAGCATGTCACGGTGCTCGCTCTCGGCAGAAGCTTTTTTCTGAAAAGGCAAACTTACGGCTCCTTCTCCCACAGGGAAGGTGCCAGCCCTGAAAACTAATGCAGTTTTTCACTATCCCTCTGCAGCCTATCCACAGGCACAACAGCTTTTGGGATCTCTGCTTTCCCAGAGACTCAGCATGTCACGGTGCTCGCTCTCGGCAGAAGCTTTTTTCTGAAAAGGCAAACTTACGGCTCCTTCTCCCACAGGGAAGGTGCCAGCCCTGAAAACTAATGCAGTTTTTCACTATCCCTCTGCAGCCTATCCACAGGCACAACAGCTTTGGGGATCTCTGCTTTCCCAGAGACTCAGCATGTCACGGTGCTCGCTCTCGGCAGAAGCTTTTTTCTGAAAAGGCAAACTTACGGCTCCTTCTCCCACAGGGAAGGTGCCAGCCCTGAAAACTAATGCAGTTTTTCACTATCCCTCTGCAGCCTATCCACAGGCACAACAGCTTTGGGGATCTCTGCTTTCCCAGAGACTCAGCATGTCACGGTGCTCGCTCTCGGCAGAAGCTTTTTTCTGAAAAGGCAAACTTACGGCTCCTTCTCCCACAGGGAAGGTGCCAGCCCTGAAAACTAATGCAGTTTTTCACTATCCCTCTGCAGCCTATCCACAGGCACAACAGCTTTGGGGATCTCTGCTTTCCCAGAGACTCAGCATGTCACGGTGCTCGCTCTCGGCAGAAGCTTTTTTCTGAAAAGGCAAACTTACGGCTCCTTCTCCCACAGGGAAGGTGCCAGCCCTGAAAACTAATGCAGTTTTTCACTATCCCTCTGCAGCCTATCCACAGGCACAACAGCTTTTGGGATCTCTGCTTTCCCAGAGACTCAGCATGTCACGGTGCTCGCTCTCGGCAGAAGCTTTTTTCTGAAAAGGCAAACTTATGGCTCCTTCTCCCACAGGGAAGGTGCCAGCCCTGAAAACTAATGCAGTTTTTCACTATCCCTCTGCAGCCTATCCACAGGCACAACAGCTTTGGGGATCTCTGCTTTCCCAGAGACTCAGCATGTCACGGTGCTCGCTCTCGGCAGAAGCTTTTTTCTGAAAAGGCAAACTTACGGCTCCTTCTCCCAGAGGGAAGGTGCCAGCCCTGAAAACTAATGCAGTTTTTCACTATCCCCCTGCAGCCTATCCACAGGCACAACAGCTTTGGGGATCTCTGCTTTCCCAGACACTCAGCATGTCACGGTGCTCGCTCTCGGCAGAAGCTTTTTTCTGAAAAAGAAAACTTTCGGCTCCTTCTCCCTCAGGGAAGGTGCTAGCCCTGAAAACTAATGCAGTTTTTCACTATCCCTCTGCAGCCTATCCACAGGCACAACAGCTTTGGGGATCTCTGCTTTCCCAGAGACTCAGCATGTCACGGTGCTCGTTCTCGGCAGAAGCTTTTTCTGAGAAGGCAAAAGTGTGGCTCCTTCTCCCACAAGGAAGGTGCTAGCCCTGAAAGATCTTGCTGGTATTCACTATCCCTCTGCAGCCTATCCACAGGCACAACAGCTTTTGGGATCTCTGCTTTCCCAGAGACTCAGCATGTCACGGTGCTCGCTCTCGGCAGAAGCTTTTTTCTGAAAAGGCAAACTTACGGCTCCTTCTCCCACAGGGAAGGTGCCAGCCCTGAAAACTAAAGCAGTTTTTCACTATCCCTCTGCAGCCTATCCACAGGCACAACAGCTTTGGGGATCTCTGCTTTCCCAGAGACTCAGCATGTCACGGTGCTCGCTCTCGGCAGAAGCTTTTTTCTGAAAAGGCAAACTTACGGCTCCTTCTCCCACAGGGAAGGTGCCAGCCCTGAAAACTAATGCAGTTTTTCACTATCCCTCTGCAGCCTATCCACAGGCACAACAGCTTTGGGGATCTCTGCTTTCCCAGAGACTCAGCATGTCACGGTGCTCGCTCTCGGCAGAAGCTTTTTTCTGAAAAGGCAAACTTACGGCTCCTTCTCCCACAGGGAAGGTGCCAGCCCTGAAAACTAATGCAGTTTTTCACTATCCCTCTGCAGCCTATCCACAGGCACAACAGCTTTGGGGATCTCTGCTTTCCCAGAGACTCAGCATGTCACGGTGCTCGCTCTCGGCAGAAGCTTTTTTCTGAAAAGGCAAACTTACGGCTCCTTCTCCCACAGGGAAGGTGCCAGCCCTGAAAACTAATGCAGTTTTTCACTATCCCTCTGCAGCCTATCCACAGGCACAACAGCTTTGGGGATCTCTGCTTTCCCAGAGACTCAGCATGTCACGGTGCTCGTTCTCGGCAGAAGCTTTTTCTGTGAAGGCAAAAGTGTGGCTCCTTCTCCCACAAGGAAGGTGCTAGCCCTGAAAGATCTTGCTGGTATTCACTATCCCTCTGCAGCCTATCCACAGGCACAACAGCTTTGGGGATCTCTGCTTTCCCAGAGACTCAGCATGTCACGGTGCTCGCTCTCGGCAGAAGCTTTTTTCTGAAAAGGCAAACTTACGGCTCCTTCTCCCACAGGGAAGGTGCCAGCCCTGAAAACTAATGCAGTTTTTCACTATCCCTCTGCAGCCTATCCACAGGCACAACAGCTTTGGGGATCTCTGCTTTCCCAGAGACTCAGCATGTCACGGTGCTCGCTCTCGGCAGAAGCTTTTTTCTGAAAAGGCAAACTTACGGCTCCTTCTCCCAGAGGGAAGGTGCCAGCCCTGAAAACTAATGCAGTTTTTCACTATCCCTCTGCAGCCTATCCACAGGCACAACAGCTTTGGGGATCTCTGCTTTCCCAGAGACTCAGCATGTCACGGTGCTCGCTCTCGGCAGAAGCTTTTTTCTGAAAAAGAAAACTTTCGGCTCCTTCTCCCTCAGGGAAGGTGCTAGCCCTGAAAACTAATGCAGTTTTTCACTATCCCTCTGCAGCCTATCCACAGGCACAACAGCTTTGGGGATCTCTGCTTTCCCAGAGACTCAGCATGTCACGGTGCTCGTTCTCGGCAGAAGCTTTTTCTGAGAAGGCAAAAGTGTGGCTCCTTCTCCCACAAGGAAGGTGCTAGCCCTGAAAGATCTTGCTGGTATTCACTATCCCTCTGCAGCCTATCCATAGGCACAACAGCTTTTGGGATCTCTGCTTTCCCAGAGACTCAGCATGTCACGGTGCTCGCTCTCGGCAGAAGCTTTTTTCTGAAAAGGCAAACTTACGGCTCCTTCTCCCACAGGGAAGGTGCCAGCCCTGAAAACTAATGCAGTTTTTCACTATCCCTCTGCAGCCTATCCACAGGCACAACAGCTTTTGGGATCTCTGCTTTCCCAGAGACTCAGCATGTCACGGTGCTCGCTCTCGGCAGAAGCTTTTTTCTGAAAAGGCAAACTTACGGCTCCTTCTCCCACAGGGAAGGTGCCAGCCCTGAAAACTAATGCAGTTTTTCACTATCCCTCTGCAGCCTATCCACAGGCACAACAGCTTTGGGGATCTCTGCTTTCCCAGAGACTCAGCATGTCACGGTGCTCGCTCTCGGCAGAAGCTTTTTTCTGAAAAGGCAAACTTACGGCTCCTTCTCCCACAGGGAAGGTGCCAGCCCTGAAAACTAATGCATTTTTTCACTATCCCTCTGCAGCCTATCCACAGGCACAACAGCTTTTGGGATCTCTGCTTTCCCAGAGACTCAGCATGTCACGGTGCTCGCTCTCGGCAGAAGCTTTTTTCTGAAAAGGCAAACTTACGGCTCCTTCTCCCACAGGGAAGGTGCCAGCCCTGAAAACTAATGCATTTTTTCACTATCCCTCTGCAGCCTATCCACAGGCACAACAGCTTTGGGGATCTCTGCTTTCCCAGAGACTCAGCATGTCACGGTGCTCGCTCTCGGCAGAAGCTTTTTTCTGAAAAGGCAAACTTACGGCTCCTTCTCCCACAGGGAAGGTGCCAGCCCTGAAAACTAATGCAGTTTTTCACTATCCCTCTGCAGCCTATCCACAGGCACAACAGCTTTGGGGATCTCTGCTTTCCCAGAGACTCAGCATGTCACGGTGCTCGCTCTCGGCAGAAGCTTTTTTCTGAAAAGGCAAACTTACGGCTCCTTCTCCCACAGGGAAGGTGCCAGCCCTGAAAACTAATGCAGTTTTTCACTATCCCTCTGCAGCCTATCCACAGGCACAACAGCTTTGGGGATCTCTGCTTTCCCAGAGACTCAGCATGTCACGGTGCTCGTTCTCGGCAGAAGCTTTTTCTGAGAAGGCAAAAGTGTGGCTCCTTCTCCCACAAGGAAGGTGCTAGCCCTGAAAGATCTTGCTGGTATTCACTATCCCTCTGCAGCCTATCCACAGGCACAACAGCTTTGGGGATCTCTGCTTTCCCAGAGACTCAGCATGTCACGGTGCTCGCTCTCGGCAGAAGCTTTTTTCTGAAAAGGCAAACTTACGGCTCCTTCTCCCACAGGGAAGGTGCCAGCCCTGAAAACTAATGCAGTTTTTCACTATCCCTCTGCAGCCTATCCACAGGCACAACAGCTTTTGGGATCTCTGCTTTCCCAGAGACTCAGCATGTCACGGTGCTCGCTCTCGGCAGAAGCTTTTTTCTGAAAAGGCAAACTTACGGCTCCTTCTCCCAGAGGGAAGGTGCCAGCCCTGAAAACTAATGCAGTTTTTCACTATCCCTCTGCAGCCTATCCACAGGCACAACAGCTTTGGGGATCTCTGCTTTCCCAGAGACTCAGCATGTCACGGTGCTCGCTCTCGGCAGAAGCTTTTTTCTGAAAAAGAAAACTTTCGGCTCCTTCTCCCTCAGGGAAGGTGCTAGCCCTGAAAACTAATGCAGTTTTTCACTATCCCTCTGCAGCCTATCCACAGGCACAACAGCTTTGGGGATCTCTGCTTTCCCAGAGACTCAGCATGTCACGGTGCTCGTTCTCGGCAGAAGCTTTTTCTGAGAAGGCAAAAGTGTGGCTCCTTCTCCCACAAGGAAGGTGCTAGCCCTGAAAGATCTTGCTGGTATTCACTATCCCTCTGCAGCCTATCCACAGGCACAACAGCTTTTGGGATCTCTGCTTTCCCAGAGACTCAGCATGTCACGGTGCTCGCTCTCGGCAGAAGCTTTTTTCTGAAAAGGCAAACTTACGGCTCCTTCTCCCACAGGGAAGGTGCCAGCCCTGAAAACTAATGCAGTTTTTCACTATCCCTCTGCAGCCTATCCACAGGCACAACAGCTTTTGGGATCTCTGCTTTCCCAGAGACTCAGCATGTCACGGTGCTCGCTCTCGGCAGAAGCTTTTTTCTGAAAAGGCAAACTTACGGCTCCTTCTCCCACAGGGAAGGTGCCAGCCCTGAAAACTAATGCAGTTTTTCACTATCCCTCTGCAGCCTATCCACAGGCACAACAGCTTTGGGGATCTCTGCTTTCCCAGAGACTCAGCATGTCACGGTGCTCGCTCTCGGCAGAAGCTTTTTTCTGAAAAGGCAAACTTACGGCTCCTTCTCCCACAGGGAAGGTGCCAGCCCTGAAAACTAATGCAGTTTTTCACTATCCCTCTGCAGCCTATCCACAGGCACAACAGCTTTTGGGATCTCTGCTTTCCCAGAGACTCAGCATGTCACGGTGCTCGCTCTCGGCAGAAGCTTTTTTCTGAAAAGGCAAACTTACGGCTCCTTCTCCCACAGGGAAGGTGCCAGCCCTGAAAACTAATGCAGTTTTTCACTATCCCTCTGCAGCCTATCCACAGGCACAACAGCTTTTGGGATCTCTGCTTTCCCAGAGACTCAGCATGTCACGGTGCTCGTTCTCGGCAGAAGCTTTTTCTGAGAAGGCAAAAGTGTGGCTCCTTCTCCCACAAGGAAGGTGCTAGCCCTGAAAGATCTTGCTGGTATTCACTATCCCTCTGCAGCCTATCCACAGGCACAACAGCTTTTGGGATCTCTGCTTTCCCAGAGACTCAGCATGTCACGGTGCTCGCTCTCGGCAGAAGCTTTTTTCTGAAAAGGCAAACTTATGGCTCCTTCTCCCACAGGGAAGGTGCCAGCCCTGAAAACTAAAGCAGTTTTTCACTATCCCTCTGCAGCCTATCCACAGGCACAACAGCTTTGGGGATCTCTGCTTTCCCAGAGACTCAGCATGTCACGGTGCTCGCTCTCGGCAGAAGCTTTTTTCTGAAAAGGCAAACTTACGGCTCCTTCTCCCACAGGGAAGGTGCCAGCCCTGAAAACTAATGCAGTTTTTCACTATCCCTCTGCAGCCTATCCACAGGCACAACAGCTTTGGGGATCTCTGCTTTCCCAGAGACTCAGCATGTCACGGTGCTCGCTCTCGGCAGAAGCTTTTTTCTGAAAAGGCAAACTTACGGCTCCTTCTCCCACAGGGAAGGTGCCAGCCCTGAAAACTAATGCAGTTTTTCACTATCCCTCTGCAGCCTATCCACAGGCACAACAGCTTTGGGGATCTCTGCTTTCCCAGAGACTCAGCATGTCACGGTGCTCGCTCTCGGCAGAAGCTTTTTTCTGAAAAGGCAAACTTACGGCTCCTTCTCCCACAGGGAAGGTGCCAGCCCTGAAAACTAATGCAGTTTTTCACTATCCCTCTGCAGCCTATCCACAGGCACAACAGCTTTGGGGATCTCTGCTTTCCCAGAGACTCAGCATGTCACGGTGCTCGTTCTCGGCAGAAGCTTTTTCTGAGAAGGCAAAAGTGTGGCTCCTTCTCCCACAAGGAAGGTGCTAGCCCTGAAAGATCTTGCTGGTATTCACTATCCCTCTGCAGCCTATCCACAGGCACAACAGCTTTGGGGATCTCTGCTTTCCCAGAGACTCAGCATGTCACGATGCTCGCTCTCGGCAGAAGCTTTTTTCTGAAAAGGCAAACTTACGGCTCCTTCTCCCACAGGGAAGGTGCCAGCCCTGAAAACTAATGCAGTTTTTCACTATCCCTCTGCAGCCTATCCACAGGCACAACAGCTTTGGGGATCTCTGCTTTCCCAGAGACTCAGCATGTCACGGTGCTCGCTCTCGGCAGAAGCTTTTTTCTGAAAAGGCAAACTTACGGCTCCTTCTCCCAGAGGGAAGGTGCCAGCCCTGAAAACTAATGCAGTTTTTCACTATCCCTCTGCAGCCTATCCACAGGCACAACAGCTTTGGGGATCTCTGCTTTCCCAGAGACTCAGCATGTCACGGTGCTCGCTCTCGGCAGAAGCTTTTTTCTGAAAAAGAAAACTTTCGGCTCCTTCTCCCTCAGGGAAGGTGCTAGCCCTGAAAACTAATGCAGTTTTTCACTATCCCTCTGCAGCCTATCCACAGGCACAACAGCTTTGGGGATCTCTGCTTTCCCAGAGACTCAGCATGTCACGGTGCTCGTTCTCGGCAGAAGCTTTTTCTGAGAAGGCAAAAGTGTGGCTCCTTCTCCCACAAGGAAGGTGCTAGCCCTGAAAGATCTTGCTGGTATTCACTATCCCTCTGCAGCCTATCCACAGGCACAACAGCTTTTGGGATCTCTGCTTTCCCAGAGACTCAGCATGTCACGGTGCTCGCTCTCGGCAGAAGCTTTTTTCTGAAAAGGCAAACTTACGGCTCCTTCTCCCACAGGGAAGGTGCCAGCCCTGAAAACTAATGCAGTTTTTCACTATCCCTCTGCAGCCTATCCACAGGCACAACAGCTTTTGGGATCTCTGCTTTCCCAGAGACTCAGCATGTCACGGTGCTCGCTCTCGGCAGAAGCTTTTTTCTGAAAAGGCAAACTTACGGCTCCTTCTCCCACAGGGAAGGTGCCAGCCCTGAAAACTAATGCAGTTTTTCACTATCCCTCTGCAGCCTATCCACAGGCACAACAGCTTTGGGGATCTCTGCTTTCCCAGAGACTCAGCATGTCACGGTGCTCGCTCTCGGCAGAAGCTTTTTTCTGAAAAGGCAAACTTACGGCTCCTTCTCCCACAGGGAAGGTGCCAGCCCTGAAAACTAATGCATTTTTTCACTATCCCTCTGCAGCCTATCCACAGGCACAACAGCTTTTGGGATCTCTGCTTTCCCAGAGACTCAGCATGTCACGGTGCTCGCTCTCGGCAGAAGCTTTTTTCTGAAAAGGCAAACTTACGGCTCCTTCTCCCACAGGGAAGGTGCCAGCCCTGAAAACTAATGCAGTTTTTCACTATCCCTCTGCAGCCTATCCACAGGCACAACAGCTTTGGGGATCTCTGCTTTCCCAGAGACTCAGCATGTCACGGTGCTCGCTCTCGGCAGAAGCTTTTTTCTGAAAAGGCAAACTTACGGCTCCTTCTCCCACAGGGAAGGTGCCAGCCCTGAAAACTAATGCAGTTTTTCACTATCCCTCTGCAGCCTATCCACAGGCACAACAGCTTTGGGGATCTCTGCTTTCCCAGAGACTCAGCATGTCACGGTGCTCGTTCTCGGCAGAAGCTTTTTCTGAGAAGGCAAAAGTGTGGCTCCTTCTCCCACAAGGAAGGTGCTAGCCCTGAAAGATCTTGCTGGTATTCACTATCCCTCTGCAGCCTATCCACAGGCACAACAGCTTTTGGGATCTCTGCTTTCCCAGAGACTCAGCATGTCACGGTGCTCGCTCTCGGCAGAAGCTTTTTTCTGAAAAGGCAAACTTACGGCTCCTTCTCCCACAGGGAAGGTGCCAGCCCTGAAAACTAATGCAGTTTTTCACTATCCCTCTGCAGCCTATCCACAGGCACAACAGCTTTTGGGATCTCTGCTTTCCCAGAGACTCAGCATGTCACGGTGCTCGCTCTCGGCAGAAGCTTTTTTCTGAAAAGGCAAACTTACGGCTCCTTCTCCCACAGGGAAGGTGCCAGCCCTGAAAACTAATGCAGTTTTTCACTATCCCCCTGCAGCCTATCCACAGGCACAACAGCTTTGGGGATCTCTGCTTTCCCAGAGACTCAGCATGTCACGGTGCTCGCTTTCGGCAGAAGCTTTTTTCTGAAAAGGCAAACTTACGGCTCCTTCTCCCACAGGGAAGGTGCCAGCCCTGAAAACTAATGCATTTTTTCACTATCCCTCTGCAGCCTATCCACAGGCACAACAGCTTTTGGGATCTCTGCTTTCCCAGAGACTCAGCATGTCACGGTGCTCGCTCTCGGCAGAAGCTTTTTTCTGAAAAGGCAAACTTACGGCTCCTTCTCCCACAGGGAAGGTGCCAGCCCTGAAAACTAATGCAGTTTTTCACTATCCCTCTGCAGCCTATCCACAGGCACAACAGCTTTGGGGATCTCTGCTTTCCCAGAGACTCAGCATGTCACGGTGCTCGCTCTCGGCAGAAGCTTTTTTCTGAAAAGGCAAACTTACGGCTCCTTCTCCCACAGGGAAGGTGCCAGCCCTGAAAACTAATGCAGTTTTTCACTATCCCTCTGCAGCCTATCCACAGGCACAACAGCTTTGGGGATCTCTGCTTTCCCAGAGACTCAGCATGTCACGGTGCTCGTTCTCGGCAGAAGCTTTTTCTGAGAAGGCAAAAGTGTGGCTCCTTCTCCCACAAGGAAGGTGCTAGCCCTGAAAGATCTTGCTGGTATTCACTATCCCTCTGCAGCCTATCCACAGGCACAACAGCTTTGGGGATCTCTGCTTTCCCAGAGACTCAGCATGTCACGGTGCTCGCTCTCGGCAGAAGCTTTTTTCTGAAAAGGCAAACTTACGGCTCCTTCTCCCACAGGGAAGGTGCCAGCCCTGAAAACTAATGCAGTTTTTCACTATCCCTCTGCAGCCTATCCACAGGCACAACAGCTTTTGGGATCTCTGCTTTCCCAGAGACTCAGCATGTCACGGTGCTCGCTCTCGGCAGAAGCTTTTTTCTGAAAAGGCAAACTTACGGCTCCTTCTCCCAGAGGGAAGGTGCCAGCCCTGAAAACTAATGCAGTTTTTCACTATCCCTCTGCAGCCTATCCACAGGCACAACAGCTTTGGGGATCTCTGCTTTCCCAGAGACTCAGCATGTCACGGTGCTCGCTCTCGGCAGAAGCTTTTTTCTGAAAAAGAAAACTTTCGGCTCCTTCTCCCTCAGGGAAGGTGCTAGCCCTGAAAACTAATGCAGTTTTTCACTATCCCTCTGCAGCCTATCCACAGGCACAACAGCTTTGGGGATCTCTGCTTTCCCAGAGACTCAGCATGTCACGGTGCTCGTTCTCGGCAGAAGCTTTTTCTGAGAAGGCAAAAGTGTGGCTCCTTCTCCCACAAGGAAGGTGCTAGCCCTGAAAGATCTTGCTGGTATTCACTATCCCTCTGCAGCCTATCCACAGGCACAACAGCTTTTGGGATCTCTGCTTTCCCAGAGACTCAGCATGTCACGGTGCTCGCTCTCGGCAGAAGCTTTTTTCTGAAAAGGCAAACTTACGGCTCCTTCTCCCACAGGGAAGGTGCCAGCCCTGAAAACTAATGCAGTTTTTCACTATCCCTCTGCAGCCTATCCACAGGCACAACAGCTTTTGGGATCTCTGCTTTCCCAGAGACTCAGCATGTCACGGTGCTCGCTCTCGGCAGAAGCTTTTTTCTGAAAAGGCAAACTTACGGCTCCTTCTCCCACAGGGAAGGTGCCAGCCCTGAAAACTAATGCAGTTTTTCACTATCCCTCTGCAGCCTATCCACAGGCACAACAGCTTTGGGGATCTCTGCTTTCCCAGAGACTCAGCATGTCACGGTGCTCGCTCTCGGCAGAAGCTTTTTTCTGAAAAGGCAAACTTACGGCTCCTTCTCCCACAGGGAAGGTGCCAGCCCTGAAAACTAATGCAGTTTTTCACTATCCCTCTGCAGCCTATCCACAGGCACAACAGCTTTTGGGATCTCTGCTTTCCCAGAGACTCAGCATGTCACGGTGCTCGCTCTCGGCAGAAGCTTTTTTCTGAAAAGGCAAACTTACGGCTCCTTCTCCCACAGGGAAGGTGCCAGCCCTGAAAACTAATGCAGTTTTTCACTATCCCTCTGCAGCCTATCCACAGGCACAACAGCTTTGGGGATCTCTGCTTTCCCAGAGACTCAGCATGTCACGGTGCTCGCTCTCGGCAGAAGCTTTTTTCTGAAAAGGCAAACTTACGGCTCCTTCTCCCACAGGGAAGGTGCCAGCCCTGAAAACTAATGCAGTTTTTCACTATCCCTCTGCAGCCTATCCACAGGCACAACAGCTTTGGGGATCTCTGCTTTCCCAGAGACTCAGCATGTCACGGTGCTCGTTCTCGGCAGAAGCTTTTTCTGAGAAGGCAAAAGTGTGGCTCCTTCTCCCACAAGGAAGGTGCTAGCCCTGAAAGATCTTGCTGGTATTCACTATCCCTCTGCAGCCTATCCACAGGCACAACAGCTTTGGGGATCTCTGCTTTCCCAGAGACTCAGCATGTCACGGTGCTCGCTCTCGGCAGAAGCTTTTT